>NC_133204.1:5408038-5443038 GCF_958299795.1 Porites lutea
GAAAGAAATTGATTTTTCAACTGTTGCCGCGAAATAAAGATTTTGGACAATTTTTTCTGACCGTCGCTCTTAAAATGTAAATTATGGGATCTTCTTATTTGTTTAATTCTTTTTTTAGTTTGCCAAATTTCGCGTTCTTTTTTTCTTCAGCCTGGTTTTCACTAGTGCATAAGCACAAGCACATGTGTAAACAAGTGAAAACTGGGTCGACATAAGCATAAGCATAAGCACAAGAAAAACGGACAGTTCGTTCAGGTTAAAGTTGACACATTGTGATTCATACACAAAGTAATTCTCTACAAAGGAAGGACCCGGTAGCATGACTGTGAAAATAGGAAGGCGATAAGACAACAAGACCTCGTACAATGTGAGTCCATCCGGGATTTTTTTTAACAGAAACAGGTCTTCTTTCAATGACGGGTAGCCACCCGTGTTCCAGAAATATAGCCGCAAAGTTCTAGCCTTGCGGGGAGCATCTAGTATCATAATACTCGTACAGATCTCATCGAATAATCGTGCATTACAACTTCCCCAAACAGACACATAGCATATTGGCTTAGTGTTGATTTAAAGTACTCTACTGTTCTACCTAAGCCATAAGAAAGTATTTGTGGCTTTTGGTAACCCTATGCAGGATGGAAGAGGGATCGACCCCAAGGGAAAGTCGATGATATGATGTTCGAAAAGTTGGGGGAGAACCACATGAACACTAGATTTACTGATAAGTCGACTCTCTTGGTAAAAACTGAAAAGATTTATCCCAGGTTTTAGTGAGTACGTATATCTGGTAAAAGCGTCCATAAAAAATTTCCTCGAAGATGATTACCGTATTTTAGAGATCTAAGTTGCGGAAAACTTGTCTTTCTCACGATATTAATATTTTTGCTGCCTGTCTTCTGGCTAGTGTTCATACACTGAAGGGGCTGTTTACATGGAGGGAGGAAGATGTACAAGGAAGATCCTAGGAGTTGGAACAACTTTTCGTTGGGCAGTTTACATACAGAAATCTTGGTAGAATTTTGGTCGGTGTGGTTACCAAGTGGACAATGAAGCAAAGGTGGCGGGCGACAATCACAAAAATGCAATTTGGGCCCTTCGGCTCTCAAACTGGCGACCTCTCAGCGAGGACGATCCTAGTGATACTGACAGGTGCAACCCTTTGCATGTAAACCGAATGCAGAAAACATTTGGTGCTGGCCGTGTTCCGCCTTCTAAGATCTTCCTCCCTCAATTTAAACGGAGTATTAAAGACTTCTGTTGATCATGGCAGTGGCGGATCCAACCTAGGTTACTCTCCCTAAATATATCTGTCATTCTTCGCTGGTTTGTCACCGTGGTTTTGCCTTTATAAGATCTTTTTTATATTTCAGCAATAGCTTGCTTACCATACTATTTCTTTACATGTTTGTCAACAAGTTTCAAGTTCAAGTTCAAGTTTATTAAGAAAAATTGAGAAAAATACAAAATATGATGTACCACTGCCCGCAGTTAGCTATAACTATTCGAGGCGAGCAGTGGCTTGACACTAAGTAGAATAATTACAATAACAATACAATTAAAATACTAAGTAGAATTAATTATTATCGTACAATACATTAAAATAAGCTGAATACTAAATACAAAGTGAATAATTACAATTACAATACAATACAATTACAATACTAAGTAAAATTAATTATTATCGTACAATACATTAAAATAAGGTGATTACTGAATACTGACTAGTATTAATAACATTTGGGAAAAAACGAAGATTCTCAGGAGAAATAAGGCAGATTACATGAGAAGCTGGAAGGATAATGTAGATAGAAAGCTAATAGAATGAAGTGAGTTTAGTTTTCAAGACATATTCAAATCCAATAGATCAATATACTCATTCGCCTCCGAGAGTTTCTGAAGGAGCATATTGTGAATGTTACGTTTAAATTTCACTTTAGGCATTTGGCGAATTTCATTAGATAGGTTATTCCAGACTCTAACACCGTTTCTTGAAAAAGACATGTTTAGCTTGTCTAATCTAGAGTATTCGAGAAGAAGTTGCCTCTTGTTGATGATCTTGTGTTATGTGAATGAATATTATGTTGGTAATTAAATAAATTACTTATTTGAGGTGGCGATGTGTTATTTGAGACGTCATACATTAAGACGGCAACTGACTTGAAGTAAAGAAGATCTAGAGGTAGTAGACTGGATGAAATGAAGAAGGGTACTGCGTGAGCTTTATAATCACCAAAAAACATGACGCGAAGGGCACGTTTCTGAAGACATAGGATTTTGTTTCTGTGGATTTTGTCTGCTCGGCCCCACGCTGTTATACCATATAACAAATAGGGTTGAATCAGCGATCTGTATATATGTTGTAAAGTATTAGGTGGTACGAAATGTCTTAGCCTAGCAATAATGCCAATCGATGTGCTTATTTTAGAGGCTATATGTAAAATATGATGTTTTCAAGAGAGGTTCTCATCAATAAGCACGCCTAGATATTTAACATAACTTTTACGTTCCAAAGATGTGTAAGAGTTGGTATAATGGTTGAATATTTTTAAATTAACTTCGTATTTGACATTTTTTTGTCTTGGTCGAAAAATAACGTAATTAGATTTTTTAATGTTTACATGATGATGTCAACATGATAGTAAATCTACTTAATAATTGTTCTTTCTTTTCATTTTCATAACGTAAAACGTATTTCCAATTTATACGCCAATCGCTTGCACGTGGCAGTGACCAAAAGACCTCTTTAGCTTGTATGTTTTGTTTTCCCAATAGAGGTCCCAGGGGGACTTGGCCTTTGCCTTTTCATAAATTATGCGTACATACGCACGTGTATAAGAGGAAATTTGAAAGGAACAGTTCTCTAGAGTATTATCACATGACCTGTATTGGGAAAACAAAACTTACCAGCAAGGGCTGAGTTGCTCAAAGCATGGTTAGCTTTAACCATTGGTTGAGCAGTATCAAAACCAATACGTTGTCAAGGTATTAAACGCTGGTTAACGCTAACCATGCTTCGAGCAACTGGGCCCAGGTAAATATACCAGCTAAATATACCGCGCAGTTTTAATTCATTATCATCAAAATTGAAGAAAATTTTCATATTGTCATATGTGAATGGTTACGGCGTAGCTCAATCTGATAAACGTGTTTTAGTACGAAGAAAAACTAATCTAAATTTGAATACAAGTTTAGCGCATTTAGTGCCCAGTCATTTAAGAGACACTAAAGCACCCTTGTGCTCAATAGATTTCTTCAGCTAGTGGTTTGTTTCACAGTGAATGTCTTAGGCTGTGTTCACACGTGCGCCGGCGCGAAAACCATACTGGATAGGGCTTCTGTTCACACATGAGAACGGTAATTTTGGCGCGATTTCTGTAACGGCCAAAGTGTAGAGTCACATATCGGATAGGTGTTCGTACTATGCTGGATAGCTTTTAGTGTCGGCACGAAAAGCTGTCCGCTGTAGTGTGTTAATCACATAGTCTTAGAGTGATTTACCTTTGTTGTTTCATGAATTATGCGCGCATATATACACGTGAATAAGACGTAATAAAAAGAACAGTTCTCAAGAGTATTATCACATGACCAACATTGGGAAAACAAAACATACAAGCTAAAGAGGTCTATTTAATTCACTTTTTCTTTACACTGCGCAATTATTCTATCAGCTTTTATAATACCTCCTCTTCTTTGACTTGCTTTTCAAGAAAACCATGTACCTTGGATTTTTCATTCGAAATTTCGCCAAGTTTGTCTAAATCTTGCTTCATTTTTTTCACGATGGTAGAGTAAGCAAGTTCTTGTTTGTCTAGGTTACGAAGGATGACTTCGCTCTCGTCTTTACTAGTTTTACTGGCTAGCTTTGCTAATCCTATCTGTCTGTCATGAAACAAATCTTCAAAGTTTCTAAAGTGTACTAAGAAATTATTCCTCAGTCGTCGAAAGGATGCGAAAGCATCGTCTAGTTCACTATGAATAGCTTCAGCTGCTGATGTTGTTTTGCGGCTTATTTTTTCACTTAATGCAACGTCTTCACTGTCCAAATCTTGTCACACAAGAACTTCCTCATTGCCAGCCGGACGTGTCTGCGGAAAAAAGGACAGATACTTGTATGGCTGTAAAGAAAGACCAAATGCAGATAGATCAACCAGTGTAGTATGAGCTGGGTTATGGTTTCACAGCCCGCCGGGCAGCCCACCCCTTCCCAACATGAGTGCAATTACCTAACGCAATTTTTTGAGACCGTAGGTCTGATGTATGTGATGCTCGATATGCTGTGTATGGTTTTAAGTTTATTTTTTGGGGCAAGTTACTGTCCAAAGCTGTCCAAGGTTTGTTTCTGTGCGTCCTCATTTGACTTCAGTTTTAAGGTACACACACGACACTTAAAAATTCTTGCTTCGCGAATATGCAAGATATTCGTTGTAGAAGGCCTAAATGTAATAAACGACCCTAAATGTAATAAAGTCCTAAATGTAATAACATTTTGTCCTAAATGTAATAAACTCTTAAGTTGCAAATTACAATAATTACTCAAATAAGCGCCGCATTTGGGGGAATTTAGTAAGCGCTGCGGCACTTATTCGAGTAAATACGGTACTAGGAGGTATTACTATGGTTTTAAGCGCCGCATTTTTGGAGAAAAAAATTAGTAAGCTTCGGTACATTTCCTTATTTGCTGTGTAACTTGACGTTCACAAATAAATTGCTTGTGAAGGGACAAAATAATAAAAAAAAAAAACTTGTAAGCCTTAAAAAAGTTTTTCATACTTCATTTTTGTTAAAGAAATTTACTGCAAAAACCGTGGATGAAGCTAAAAGATCCTGTTGCTTGTCAACGTTGGATCTCTAGAGATCTAATCAGTTGAAATATTAAGAACAAAAAACGAGAAGTCTTAGGGCCTGTTTACATGGAGGTGGGGGACCCCAGGTAGGTGGGGTAACCCGCCTGTCCACATAATCTCTCATTTTAATTTGATCCCGTTTACATGATAGGTGGGGTGACCCACGGCATGTTACCTCACCTATTAGGCGTCCCCCACCTCCATGTAAACAGGCCCTAAAGACTACTGCACAGCTGATAACAACGTTTACAAATAACTAAGGTAGTACGCGCGCGCTCTGATGGGCCGAGAGATGTGTTTCCATGAGACTATGTAAACATGTGTGGAGTCAAGATTATTTGCTCTTCGCGCGCTGACCGCACAAGCACGAATTTTAAAAAGTTTTTGAGTTGAAAACTCGACAAAGTTACTTTATTTAACAACAACAATAACAACAACATCTTTTATTTAAACACGGTGGGTTTTAAAGCTAATATAGCTTATGGGGCCGTGTAAAAAATGTTAATAAAATAAAATAATAAAAATTATTAAAATTGAATGTAGTCAATAAAAGGTGAAATATGTACAATAAAAGATATGAATAGAATTAATAAAAGACGAAATCACTATCAATTTGGGGACGACCCATTTGCGGTGACTCTTCATTAAAGTTCAAGTTTCTGAGGGCGTGAGACTTTTTTGCCCTTTTGGCATAGTCCCTGGTGCTGACAGCGGATGGCTCTAAAAGATTCCAAACAATGGATCCTCTGTAAGAAATAGAGTTTTTCATATAATAAGTTTGAAAACGTTGAACGCTAACACGATGTTGATGACGGAGGTCATACTTAGACTCTTTCCTTTGGATTATATGTTCCAAACATGATGGAGTTATGCGGTTGTATATATTATAAATTAAGGTGGCTATTTTGACCTTATAAGTGTCTAATAAAGAGTCCCAGTTAGCTGTTTTTCTTACATCCTCAGAGGGCATGTCGCGCGAGATGTTATATACAACTCTAGCAGCCCTACAATGTATAGATTCCAAAGAATTAAATTCATTTTTATTTGTACAACTCCCCCAAATTGGTAACGCATATGTAACCGAGGGTAAAATGACTTTAAAATATAAATCTAAAAGCGAATTCCTGGGTAAAAAGCGGCTGCGTTTGATTAGATTGAGCTTGTTAACGAACCCTCTCTTGAGCTCTAATATGTGTTTTGTCCACGTTACCTTGTTGTCAATGGTTACACCTAACAGCTTAGAGCTTGAGGACCATTTTATAAGATGCTGGTTAATTTTTAAACTACCTAAGGGACCGATAAAATGATTTCGTTTAAGGATCATTCCCTCGCACTTTTTGGGATGTGGTACCAGGGAGTTGTGTTTGCACCATAGGGCGAGTTCCTCTAGAGCTTTGTTCGGCGTTGCTGTGACCTGGTCTACGGATTCACCAACACAGTACATGGTAGTATCATCAGCGTACAGGAACGTCGTTGCAGTGTTAACTGCTTTCGGTAGATCGCTTGTGTACAAGGGGAATAGCATGGGCCCGAGTACGGAGCCCTGTGGTATACCGTGTGCAACTTTGGTATTCTCAGAGTGTGCGCCATTAATCACAGTATTCTGTTCCCGATCAGATAGATAATCTCTTAGCCATGCCAGTAAGTTTCCTGTGATTCCAAAGTTGTGCTCTAGCTTGTGAAGAAGAATTGAGTGTGAAACGCAATCGAACGCCTTCTGGAAGTCTATGAATACGGCGCCCACAACTAATTTGTTATCGATTGCTCGTCGCCAAGTTTCAGTCAGGTGGATGAGTAATAGCTCTGACGATCTTCTTTTTCGGTAGGCCCATTGGTTGTCAGTGACGAGCGCTTCGTTTTCCGAGAAAACATGTTTCGCAATCATGTCCGCTACACATGATTCTAAAATCTTGCTGGGTACAGTTAGCAAGGAGAGGGGACGATAATGACTCATTACCGTAGGATCATCTTTTTTGAATACAGGTGTTAGTCTGGCCACTTTCCAATTATTGTAGACTCTACATTCGCGTATGCTTTGCATGAAAAGGCTGGTCAGCGGGCCAACAACAGCAGTACCAGCGAGTTTCAATAATTTGGGTGATATACCATCCGGTGCGGTGGCTTTATTATTCTTCAATAATGTTATTTTCCTGTCAATATCAAGGCTAGATAGATTAATATCGGATATACATGGTACAGGTTTGGAGCATGGACTAGTCAAGGGTTGTGGTGCTTGGAGTTGCCCAGCTTTTAATTTCTCAGCTATCGTACAGAAGAAACAGTTCATAAGGCTCGCCTTCTCCGTGTCTTTTACCGCTAAGCTGTTGTCGTCACGCTTTAATGGGCCTATCTTCTTCCTTACTTTGGGGTTGGTAGCTTTGGATAATACATTCCAATACGCCGAGGTGGTCTTCGCCTTTTTCAGCTGATCTCTGAAGTATGCAGCCTTCGCTTTCCTAAGGTCAGATGTTACTTCGTTTCTCAACCTCTTATAGTCGGCCCATGTATTTTGATCCTTAGTTTCAACAGCTCTCTTGAATAACTTAAATCGGCGATTCATTTTCAACCTGATAGTGTTATTGATCCACGGTGATGATACACTTCGCACTTTAATTTCTTTCAGTGGAGCGTGTGAATCGCAAACGCACATGAATTGATTCCACGCCCAGAGGATGTCATCCATATCGTCAATCACTGATGCAATGTAGAAGGGTGTTTGTTCCATGTCTGCTTTAAATTCTCTGTATTAAATTGTTTGAAGTTCCTGACTGTAATGACTGTGGGCGGCGGTCTTTTTCGTTTTAACCTGAGGGTTGCATATACTAGGCTGTGATCTGTGATGTCCAGTGGCAATACTCCAGTTGTCCTAATCAATTCCGGCTTATTTGTGGCAATCACGTCAATCAAGGTCTCTGTCGAGGTGTGATGCGTGTAGCTTCCTTTATCACATTTTGCATATTAAACACATCAAAAATATGCAGTAAATTTCTTGTTTTGGTTTTTAAGTCAGAGAAGGAAGAACATTCGTTTACTCAAAGCAAGTTACCATTCAAGTCTCCAAGTAGAACAATGTTATCTGTTTTCATCCAAGCTTTTTCCATCACGTCCTGTAAATTAGTGAAGAAATTTGGCGAGTAAAGTTCAGATCTGTAAACTACAGAAAATAATACATTAGTGCTTGGAAATTTGGCCTGAATCCAGATAGCCTCTAAGTCCTTTTTAGCCAGATCCTTTCGATGGGTGACATTTAGGTAATTGGCATAATATAGTACACATCCGCCGCCTTTACGTTCCTTTCTACCAAGGCGTAAAAACTCGAGGCCGTCGATGTGAATATCATGGTCAGCATCTGTTGAGTTTAAGTGTGTTTCAGTGATCCCTGGGATGTCGAAGCGGCATATGTTTTGTATCAGTCTAAGTTCATCAATTTTATTACGCAAGCTACAGATATTCAGATGACCAACACGAATATCTTTTGGGGCGGCATTGAGCTCGTTTGCCATATTATACAAATCATCTGCGTTAGTCGCCAAGTCAGCAGTCAAATTTCCGATTGAGTCCTCATGGTTGCCGCCAAAAAGCGAGGAAACCGATTCGTCGGTAGTATGACTGAATGGTAATTCGGTCAATGCGTCGTTGCTTAAAGTCAAAGTTAATTGTGCACAATGTAAGCAGTTCCAGGTTTGGTCGCTTGTTGTTGTGGTCTTGTCTTGCTTTGCTGTGACACCACCGCATTTGATGTGATATGTTGAATCACACGAACTACAGATGATGATACGATGGTTTCGAGCAATGGTCCTAAAGCACTATTGGCACTTTGGTTTATTGACGGTTGGTCCAGGGTTCTCGCTAACGTCTCCGCTTATTACCACGCGTATTAGTTGGAAAGTAGAATCTGAGTTCGCGTACCGGCTAATTCGTGCTCCATAATAGCCTACCACCTTGCTTAAACTTCCAACATGGCGCCAGCGGGTTGTAAGCCCGAAAGTAACACGGGTCTGTACAGCTTCACTGAAGTGTCGATATGATGTAAATTCTGACTCAGGCAAGGCTGTGTTAGTTGATTCATCGTCTGAAGGTAATTTCTTCGTGCTTCTGATAAGCAGCACGAGTAAAATAAGCTTAAAGAAGCAGCAAGCGAAGCCGTGGCCGTTCGCCATGACGCGCACAAACATTTACCCATTCCCTCGTCGGATGAGACTTGGAAAATCGTTACAATTTTTTTTTCGCTTAAGCTGACATTTTAAGGGAGAAAGACCCTTTTTTGGAAAGCATCTTTATGGCAAAACAAGAACTGATTACGCGTACATTAAGCTTAGTGTACAAGACTTCGCGACTGGTAAGAATTTCTCTTTTAATCAGTAACCTAAACAAAGAGTTTTTCTTTTTTCTCGGGAAAGTTATTTTATAACAGCAATAGAAAACTTTTTTCCTGTGTTTGCATAGCCTGATATAAACACTCGAGGGGTTGTGAGAATTCCTGACAGTTATACAAACCCGAGACGACGTCGAGGGTTTGCATAACTGTCTCGAATTCTCCCAACCCCTCGAGTGTTTATATCAGGTTATGCAAACACAGGAAAAAAAGCTTTCTGTTGCTTAAATATTGCTTTTTTTTAGAAAAATACTGTTACTTTGTCGTTTACAAGCAATTTATTTGTAAACGTTAAGTTTCACAGTGCATAAGGAAATGTACCGAATTTACACGAATTAGCGCCGCGGCGCTTATTAACTTTTTCTCCAAAAATGCGGCGCTTATTTGAGAGCGCAGCTTAATACCGTAGTAATACCGCTTAGTAACGTACCGGTATTTACAGGAGTAAGCGCCGCGGCACTATTTTACCTCCACCCCCCCCCCCCCCCAAATGCGGCGCTTATTTGAGGGCGGCGCCTACTCGAGTAATTACTGTAATTGGTAACTTGAGAGTTTATTACATTTAGGGCAAATTGTTATTACATTTAGGACAAAATGTTATTAAATTTAGGCCTTCTACATTTGTGCTAGTACTATTTACATATACGACGCCGCGAGCTCCAGTTAATGGAAACAGCTGCCCACCGCTATACTCCTACTTTTCCGGATGCCATGTTGGTGTCTTGCAACGTTGAATTTCCTAAATCAGCCGACTTGGGGAATCAGACGCATACGAAGAAAAAGGCGTCTGTGAAAACTCGTTACCATTAAATATCGTAATGACACAGTGCGTTGTGGCTACTATTTCTACAGCCGCTCCCAACCCTTAACTAAACAGAGTAATCAGTGAGACTGCGTTCGTCATGCGTCCATACTACAATAGAACCTACAGTTTTTATGAGCCGAACCTAATTCGAAATAAGGCCGACCTAAACTATTTAGACCGCCTGAATTGATTCAGACGCTGATCTTAATTCCAGCCATTCAAGAGGAGAAAAATGCTCATTTTGGTGAAAGTGTTTGCAAAATACGATATTTAACAATTAATGAATGAGGCTGAGTATCTTATGAAGAATCAAACACCCTCCGAGATCTTCTTAATTCTTCATATGATACGAAAGCCAAATTCAATAATTGTTTTATTATTCATTCAAAATAATTCCTAGTTTAAAAGCATGGCTAAAACATGCTTATCTCCATCGATCCATCGATGTTAAGTTCATCTTCGATAGTGCACGTTTCGGCAAATATTCTCCAAATAGCAGATGTCGCCCTTCGAGTTGTCTTCTTGCTATGTTTTTAGCTATTTTTTCGCCTAGTTCTTACTCTTGAAACGAGTGAAATGTCCGCCATTTTTCAACTTCACAACCAAAACAAAAATTCAACCTCGTCCCCAGGTCTTCTCGGTTAACGGTGCATTAACCTGCAAGAACGCTGCATTTTTGACGTCATTTCCTCGCTAAACATAAAATTTTTCCAGCTTTGGTCATCAGTAACTAGTTATGAAAATTAAAAGTGTGCTTTTAGCCAATCAGAATCGGGGAAATATTTTGAATGAATAGTAATATAATTTATGCATTAGGTTCTGGAAACTTTCGGCGTCAGAATCAAAGCCGTTCCAAAGTCGCTCCAAAGGCGAAATTCCGGGCTAGGCGAAAAGAACGGCTGAGCCGTTCCAAATTGAAACAGGCGTTCGTAATTAATTCAGGCGCCGAACTTTTCATGTACTTAATTCAATGTATTAGGTCCGGCACATGAAAAGTTCGGTGTCTGAACCGGGCTCAAGTGGTTTGTACGGTGCCGGTAACTGTTGACTACGATTCAGTGGCGTTTGCTTTAAGTTAGTTAACCAGCTTTCTAAAGTGAGTCGTTGATAGTAGTCTGTAGAATACGTAATACATGTCGCAGAGTCCCAGTCGATTTGATGTTTCGTCTGTAAATGGTGTTTAGCAATGTGATTGTTGACCTCACCATTTCTCGTCGCTCTTTTGTGTTCGGTCAGTCACGTGCTAAGGTTTCTGCCGGTTTCACCCATGTAAGTAGCCTGGCAGTCGATGCATTTGATCTTGTATACTGCTCCCTGTCTGTCCTCCGGTTTGTCTTTGTCCTTGACATCAGTAAGTTGTAAGTAGTCGTCGTAAAGTGGTTATCGGTTTGTGTGCAACACGTATATTGTACGGTTGTAGTATACGTGCGATAGGTTCATAGGTGCCTCTGATGTACGTTGCTGTTGCTGTGAGTGTTCCGTCCAACAAAGTCCGTGTTGTAGTTGTTTTTACTAAATACGTTGTTAAGGTAGTCAGTCTTGTCTCGTAGGCTGTCAGGTGAGTCGCAAATTAGTTTCGTTTGCTTTTTTCTGGGACTAACCTCGCGTACATGCGTTCTGGTGTCAGATGCAGAGACAGATTCAGTTTACTGCAAACAGCAAACGTCATACCCAAGTCGACAATTTTTCATACTAGGAAATCAGGAGATAAAACCTGTGCAAAATAACTCTTGGGCATGATTTTTGTGCAGATATAAAGAACAAAAAACCACAAGTGAAAACAATCCTGGTCACGTGATACAAATTGCGGTAACAGTAATCACAAATCTCTCTATTGACTCATAATTTGACCGCTGCAGGGTTAGGTGACTTCCGAGTTGCCCTAAAGTCCAGTAAGTCTCTATTTCAAAGCGAGGCGAAGCCATTGCCGTTGAAATGATTTTGTTATTTCCATGCAAATAAAACTCATTTTCACAAAAAAGGTTTTGCACTTAGCCTCGTTTTGAATTTTTTTTAGTGGGAGCTGGATTTTTAGAAAATAGACTGACAGCTCAATATCTCAGATAAGTACAGTTTTTGTAGTTGTAAAAAAGTATACCTTACACGTGCAACCCTTTAGTGCTTTCTTTCTTTAGTGTTTTCTAGTTACATATCAGTTGTGTAGCTGTGGGATTGGTGGCACGTGACTGGTTTAATTTCCTCGGGTCAGCCGCCAAAAGCACTCCCGCACTTTGTTTTCGCCAGCTACCCAGGGTTCGAAAGAAGAAACCTTAACTGGTCTCTTCATTTCGCCGCTTTGCGGAACAATTCCGTCCTCGTTTGCCAAATTCCCCGCTGCCCGATCACCCCAAATAGTTAAATGCCCTGGGTATGCCCCGGGGGAGGTTGAAGTTTCGAACTGATCGGCGGAATCGCAAATCATCGAGAGACACAAGATACATTTTCTTTTCTTCCTTGCGTAACTCATGAGCAATCGGAGTGCAGGAGAGCTTTTCAGCGGTGTGCGCGGCTGAAGCGCAGTTCAACCTCGTGTCCAGGACTTTTCCCTTAAAGAATGGGAGGCAAAAGCCCTGGGGACGAGGCTGGAAGCAGTCGCCTGTGATAAATTGTGTGTTTTCATATGACGTCATGGCGGCCATATGCATTCCATTCTTCTGAATATTTTGCAACAGGATTATGGAGTCGTCGGAACTGCTTTAAATTGGTTCGACTCATTTCTGTCTGGTCGCAAACAACGTATACTTGTCGGTGATAAGACTTCTGACGACTTCAATCTGAACTGTGGAGTCCCCAGGGCGGTTGTATGGGGCCTATTTTATTTACTCTCTACGTCTCCTGCCTCTTTAACATTACTTCTCAGCACCTTCCTTCCGTCTATGGTTATGCTGATGACACCCAGATTTACCTCTCCTTCTGACCTTGTTCTATCCATTCGGAGATTAACGCTGTCTCTGTGATTGAAAAGTTCATCGCTGATGTTTGCTCTTGGTTTATTGGAAATCGCTCAATGATCAATGACGCGAAAACTGACTTTCTAATTATTGGCACCCGTCAATAACTTGAAAAAACATCTATTGAATCTATTATCATTGGTGACACCGTCATCTAGAAAGCGTCCGGAACCTTGGGCCCTGGTTCGACGCTCATATGCCAATGAATGTTCACATAGGCAAGATTTGTAGCAAGGCTTTTTGCGGACTATACAATATAAGACAGATCAGAAAATTCCTTACCATGCAATCCACTAAGACACTGATCCATGCCTTTGTATCTTCGTACCTTAATTACTGTAACGCACTTCTATTCAGGGTCTACCTAAATATCAACTTGATCGTTTACAGAAAGTTCAGAATGCCGCGGCTAGAGTGACTTTTCGGATTGCGAAATTTGATCATATCACACCCGCTCTTATCGACTTACATTGGCTTCCAGTAACGTTTAGAGTTCAGTTCAAATTGCTCCTTTTTGTTTACAAGTCACTACACAACCGAAGTCCATCCTACATTGAAGATCTTTTATCCCTGAAACCAGCTGCTAATTATGCTCTTTGTTCGTCTGCACAATCTCTTCTGTTCGTTCCAAAAGTCAACTGCTCTACACTTGGGGATCGGGCCTTTGCTCATGATGCACCTGTTTTATGGAACTCGCTGCCATTAACTATAAGAACAAGTATCAGCCTCGCCATTTTTAAAAAGCAACTAAAAACATTTCTTTTTAAGAAAGCTTTTAATTTGTTGGAATAGTTCTAATGTTTAATTTTAATTTAGTTTGGAATTTTCGAATTTTTTTAGATTTTACCGTAGCATAACATATTATTGTTATTATTATAGCTTTAAGGGATTTTTAAATTTTTTATTTATTATTTATTCATTAATTTTAACTTAATGTAAAGCGCTTTTGAATAGTCTTCTATAGTTTTAGCACTATACAAATTCATTATCATTATCATTTGCATAGATGCTGGCCACGTGAGTGAAAACACAGAATAGGCCATTTCCGAGTTCCCCCGGGCCTCTGTATCAAAACGAGGTTAAGTGCTCAGCCTTTGATGTGGAAATGATTTTTCATTCTAATGCAAATAAAAATCATTTGTACACAGAAGCCAAGTTGTCATAACTTGTTGCTACTTCGACATGATCTTCACCGTAAATCTTTTTCCTAATCATTACTGAGTGCTTTTTCGAAAAATTCTTTCGCCTGATTGTATTCTCCCAGGCTGTAGTACGCTGATGCTAAGTCGTTATAACTTCTTGCTACATGGGCATTATGTTCACCGAAAACTCAGTTTTTCCAAATTATCAGTGCTTTTCTTGGTTTTCACATGACGTCACCAAAATTCAAACTAAGAAAACTATCGCTTCTTCTGAGTTTCTACTTTGATGTGGTATTACAGCACCTTAAAAGCTTTATACAAACAAATTTTCGGTTCAAAAGGGTTCTTCGTTTTTGCGATACAGGACTCTTGAATTTCCAGGCTTCTGCGTTACGCGGCATTTAGCTGACTGTCAGGAAAGCTGGGTTAAAACCATTACCGATTTTGGGAGATTTTGCTATCTACATATTCCTTGTCTCAGAATAAATATTTCCTTAATCTTCATGAGTTCCTCAAGCGAAGAATTCACGCATACTAGGAAAACTCAAAAACAATTTCTGAAAGGGAAACAAACATGGCGTCTCCATACAAAGCTTAGTTTATAAATCTGGGTAAAACGTTTTTCTGAATATCTCGCACATGAAATGTTGCACAGACCTGATTCTTGGCAAGGCTTTTTGTATATTTATCTTCTTTAATTTCCCAGATTCTAGACTTTCTGTGTTATTTTTAATGACGTTACAGTGTACACTGATGTCAAGTTGTTGATAACTTGATACCTTATCAGTCGGCATGATCCTCACCAAAAATCTTCTTTCTAATCATTAGTGCTTTTTCCGTAAGTTCTTTGGCTTGATTGTATTCTCCTAGGTTGCGGTACACTGTCGCCAGGTTGAAATAACTTGATGCTGTATGGGTATGATCTTCACCGAAAATCTTTTTGTTAATCATCAGCGCTTTTTCATGAAGTTCTTTGGCTTTATTGTACTCTTTCATATCGCAGTACAGTGTTGCCAAGTTGTTATAACTTGATGCTATATTGGCATGATTTTCACCGAAAAACTTTTTGTTAATCACCAGCGCTTTTTTGTAAAGTTCTTTGGCTTGACTGTATTCTCCCAGGCTGCCATACACTAATGCCAAGTTGTTGTAACTTGCTGCTATATTGTCATGATTTTCACCGAAAATCTTTTTGGTAATCACAAGCACTTTTTCGTAAAGTTCTTTGGCTTGATTGTATTCTCCCAGGCTGCCATACACTAATGCCAAGTTGTTATAACTTGATGCTATATCGGCATGATCTTCATCGAAAATTTTCTTTGTAATCATTAGTGCTTTTTCGTAAAGTTCTTTGGCTTTGTTGTATTCTTGCAAGTCGAAGTACACTGTTGCCAAGTTGTTATAACTTGATGCTATATCGACATGATCTTCATCGAAAATTTTCTTTCTAATCATTAGTGCTTTTTCGTAAAGTTCTTTGGCTTGATTGTATTTTCCCAGGCTGTGGTACACTGTTGCCAAGTTGTTATAACCAGTTGCTACATCGACATGATCTTCATCGAAAGTTTTCTTTGTAATCACTAGTGCTTTTTCGTAAAGTTCTTTGGCTTGATTGTATTTTCCCAGGCTGTGGTACACTGTTGCCAAGTTGTTATAACCAGTTGCTACATCGACATGATCTTCACCGTTAATCTTCTTCCAAATCACCAGTGCTTTTTCGTGAAGTTCTTTGGCTTGATTGTATTCTCCCAGGCTGCTGTACACTGATGCCAAGTTGTTATAACTTGATGCTATATCGGCATGATCTTCATCGAAAATTTTCTTTCTAATCACTAGTGCTTTTTCGTGAAGTTCTTTGGCTTGATTGTATTCTCCCAGACTGCTGTACACTGTTGCCAAGTTGTTATAACTTGTTGCTACATCGGTATGATCTTCATCGAAAATCTTTTTCCGAATCATTAGCGCCTTTTTGTGAAATCCTTCCGCTTGACTATATTTTCCAATCCTTGAGTACACTTGGCCACTGGTACTTAAAATATCCCCTTTTAAAAAGGCACCTGGGTCAGTATCTTCTATGTCCTCTAGCAAGTCGCATCCTAAATCGACCACAGTTTTAGCAAACAACAAATCACAAAAATGGCAACAGATTGAAGCAAGAGACCTCAACCAATCGGCAACCATATTCAAATCTACAAAAGGCGTCGACGTTCTCAAAAAAGTTCTCAGCTGATCAGAACTGCGATTTAGTGTCATGTGCTTAAGTAAAGATTCACAGTGGGGCCTCAAGGTCTTAAAAATCGCATAATCCTCATTATTTTCTTCAAACAGGGATTTGAAAATCTTTCCTGCTTCGGCCAAGCCGCAATTAATCTGCTCTGATGTTAGCTTGAGGACTTCGCCTCGAATCAAAGCTTCATAAACAATTTTATGCAAGCGAATACATCCACGTTCATTTCCTTTCTCGGAATGAACAAGAAGTAAAGAAGACCTAACAATCTTTGCCTTGATCAACTCCTCCGGCTGGTCTTTTGTTTGCGCTTTGACGAACTTTGAAACAGCTTCGAGTGGGAGATCGTCGTGAGCGCACAGCGAAAGAAAGGAGAATGTGTGACGAAGAACTTTATCACTGTCTACAGTTCTTTCGATGGCCATTTCTACGGCAGCCATTGTTGTTGTCGCGTAGGCTAAACTCACATTCGCAAGGACAGTTTCAACCTCTCTTCGTTGACTGTATGTTGATATGTCGCGGAGGTATGCCTTCCATTCATAATTTGAAGACCCACTGCTAATAACTGTTTGCACGTAGAAAGCAGCAGCAGCTAAGGCCAGGGGCTGAAAATCGAGAAAATCGGCGACATTTCCTGCTTGCTCTCGGTCTGAAATTTGTGAAACTTTTTCCAATAATTCTACTGCTTCGTCCAGCCTCATTCCTTTACTTAATGATTCATGATATGTATGAGGAGCGTTATGAGGAATTGTAGTGCTATCTTGAGTAGTAATCAGCACTTGACCATTTCCCCATTCTTTACTACCGGTTTGAGGTAGTAAGGCGTTAACTGAACGCAACTCGACCACATTATCTGCTATAATCATCCATTTGGTAAACTTAGTAACCTTGGGCAAAATCAAACGATGGAGCTGTTGAACTGCTTCAATAGGCTTCTCTATTTTTAAAGATTCTAACCCTGACAAGGCGTATTCTGTTATCCTTAGGTGTCTTCCAAGAGTCATGTAAGAAGCAGCAAGCGTTTCGATGCTTTCTGCGTTCAGCGTCGCAACAAAAATCAGATTTTCAACGTCACCCGTTCGTTCAGAAAAAAACTGTTGTCCGATTTCCCGTGCAATTTGACTCTTACCACATCCTGGATTTCCTGACAAATACACAGTACTAACTCCTCCATTGGCACCACTGGAAAGTTCTTTCATTTTCTTTGTAATTCTTCCAATGTCATGAGAACGCCTGATGATATCGTGTGGTGGTGTCGACGCGAGAAAGCAAAAAGGTTGAAGTTTCGCACTCATTTCTTGCGTGAGAGCCTTGTTTTCTTGTTTTGCAAAAACCAAATCAGCTTCTGTACTCTGAAGTGCACTTTTTGTTTCCTCCAGGTCACATTTTGTCTGATCTAACTCATCTTGGAGATCACGAACTTGTCTCTTAAAAGTTTCCACTTCTTTCGTTGGAAAGGTCTTCTGATTCTTTATTTCTTGGATCTCAGTTATTGCAAGACCAAGAGATGTAAAAGCGTTTAACAGTCTAACTACAGAAGTTTGGAGGTCGGCATCTGTCAGCTTAGCTTCCGTGATATGTGCGATCTCGTTTCGCACCTGACGAATATCATCGACCTCTTTCCAGACAGCTGGACTTAAGGTGGTACCAACGCTGTCTGAGTACAGGATGGCAAAAAACAAACAGGAAGAGTCCCACTCTGCCGTGTTTCCACTCTGTATTGTCGTTAGGTACCGGGCGTTTTTCTTGGGACTTTTCTTAGATTCTTTATTATAAAAATCACGACCATTCTGTGCTGTATCTTTCCATTCTCCAAATGAAGCTGCCTTATAAAGAAAATCCCATTCTTTTTTAAAGATTTGCCGCAGTCCTGCTGGAACCAAATCGAATCCTACGTAGCAGAGTCTGAAGTAGTTCAGTTGCTCCTGCGAGTATTCCATGACCAATTTCTGATCCTGTAAGAGATACCATATTTAAGCTTCCTTTCATATGAAAGTTAGTGGAAAAAAGCTTGTTTAATTATGCTGAAATCTTGAGAGTTATCGCTGATTAGCATACAAAAGTAGGGGTGTGCCGCTGGGACCTTGGCACCCCTAGCCTATACCAAAGCTACAATCATTTGTCAAAAGTGTCGGGAAGTGAAGTGTTGGCCCCTGGCCCAATGCTGAGGAAAACGTTAATGTTTGTGCGCGTACTTGTTCTTTTATATCCCAACATTGAATAGGGGGGGACGGGGGGGATATTTAGCAAAAGAGAAAGCTCTCTTTTTGGAGGATTAAAATGGAGTACTGTTAGGTTGTACAACCTTCCCAACTACTTTTGTCTGTGATTGTAGTTCAGCTGAAATTTGCTACCCTATTCTAGACCTAAATTCCCCAAATCCACCCCCCCCCCAATTCTAGAGTAGCTTTTAGGCTGAGTTGCGTAAATTTAAACATGCCGATTTGATTTTTTTTATATTTTTGAGTGGAAATTCCGGGTTTCACTAAAATCTTCAACCAATTGATCAGTTTCTTGGAAAATGATAGCCTATTCTAGACTTAAACTCTTTGATTTATACACCCTATCCCAGAGTTAACAGCTTGAAAACAAACCATACCCTTCACATTGGCACATACCTATATGGCCCATATATGGAACCCCCCCCCCCCGGGAGTAGAACCTCCTTGGTACGGACACTAAAGGATAAGAGCAATGATTCCGCATTTCCACGGATGTATCCGAAATATGGAAGTATGAATTTCATGAAGTTTGGCATTTTTTGGGACTAAGAAAGTAAAGATTGGTGGAGGCTTGAGAGGTCAGTTAAGGAGCGATGTGAGTGATTATTTCTCTGTGAACCAAGTCTAACAAGAACGCTCTCACAGCGGCGTTCAGTCTAGCTTGCTTGGAGATTCGATCAAGAAACAGGGAGGCGATTAATTCTACACGAAACAGGATTTACTCGCTAAAGGTTTTTTACTTCCTACTTTAACGTCGTCGATACTTTTTATTTGTTTCTGAATTGATTTAGTACATGTGTTAGCGACGACCGGAAATACGTCTTTGGTCGCAGGCTACGCGCGTGTATAAATGCACGAAAATTCAAGGGCCTCGATTCCAGAGAAATTACATCATTGGCAGAGATTAAAAAGGTGATTTACATGGCACGTAATTTCAATCATCGCCGAAAATAAATCGCGTGCTCATCACAAGACCCATTTGCGTTCAATGAAAGTTTACAACACCCCACCATCGCAGTTTTGCTAATTAAGATTCTTATTTTTTTTCGACCACTCAGTACTGTTCACTTGTTCCAAAGTAATCAACGCTTTGAAGAGATGGAATTAGTGGACCGACACGTCTGAAAAGTTCTAACTTTAATCTTTCCTAAGCTTTCTTCGCAAAACATGCGTGGCTTCGATCACGCAACGATTCTTATTCCCAGTTTCCACGGTCTCCGCAAGGAACGCCTGGCACAATGACCCCCTTTTGTGTCCTAAATACGACGAAAAACGCGTTGCAGATTAGGAGTCTCGCTGCTTACGCAATCGAGACTAATAAGAGACACGAAGGGGGAGAGAGAGGTAAAGACGTGAGTATTTTTTATGCTCGTCCAGGTCAGAAATAAGACCGCGAGTGGGCTTTAAATACGATTGCCAGGAGGATTTGACTGTAGTAATGTACGACACCATGGACACTCTGAGGCAATTGTCATAGGAGTTTGAACATCACTACTTTATGTTTTTGCTTTTTCTACTTTTGATCTGTTTTCAGAAGGTTTCGTCAAATAAAGAATTTGGTATTTAAGAGCCAATGTCTGTAATTTTCGAGAATCAGTTGACAGTCGTGAATTTTTGAATTTCTTCATATTTTGCCCACATAATCTCTATAGAACACTTATTTCAAAAATCACATTAAAACTTATAACGGCTTTTTATTTTTTCCTGAAATGGGCAAAGTTTGAAAAACGCCAAATCGCCGCTCTTTCGAGTATGAAATTAGCGAAAATTAAGCATTTTCTTCGCGCTCGTACATAAAACCGGGATGACATCTCTACATGAAATCAAGTCACGAGGAAAACACAGACTTGTACTTTTTTATAATTCTGCAATTATCTTTAGATAAGCTGTTTAAATGTGACTGTGTTGGCCGCAAGAAGAAACACGATTTCGGCTCTTTTCAAAAATGGCAAATTTGACCTAACTTCACCATCGAAAAAAGCAACTGATACATGGAATTTCAACATGAAACAAACACTATTTAAAAGCATATTCTTTGCCGTTTCTTGTGTTAAAAAATTTTTGGCGGCATTACAAAAGTGCGTCGCTGAGACACCGAAACGTGCGGCGTAAATTCGCAACGTTTCGGAACGCTGAAAACAAGCAAGGCGCGAGTGTAGGCACACAAAAGTTTTTGCTAACTTAGCTTCTTTTACAAGGAGCACATTACGGGGAGCTCTAAAAATCTTTTGAAAAACGCTTTTCAATTTTATGGTTATAAAAAAGAACTAAGTAGATTAACACTGCATTTTATTGCACGCAAGTAGCTGAAAAAGACAACGCTGTTAAGTTCTCATGGAGTGTAAATATTAACTTCGAGTTTCTGCACCTAAAATAAAGCCGCTAGAAACGGCGTGCTAGCTCTAAATAGGATTCGAGATCTCTAAGAATTACTTACCACAGTCGTTTCTACCGCAAGTGGCCGCAGTTTACTGAAATCTTCCGTCGTTTAGCCTCAAACTAAACGCTGTGATGCGTGATGGAAGCCCGTGTGTAATTTGAGTCTGGTCACGCAACTGTACAGACAAGGATAAATCATCGCACGAGTGCACAATTAACACGGTTTTTTTAGTTTTATATTTTATATTCCCAAAACATGTGGAACTAAACCTGATTTTAGGATGTCACCAGCCGAAACTCAAATAGAGAAAGAAAACAAATAGAGTAAGCCGAGCCTGCAAAACTTTTCACACTAGTTTTTTTATTTGCACTTAGCCTTCTGCGCCTTTGCTTGTAATAAACTAATCTTAACCCCGCTTAGCGTATAGACTTCTTTATCGATCACCTCAGTATGAATTGAGGGATTTAGGTACACACGTACGCCATATGCAACATGAGGGTAGAGCAGGGAAATGGAAACGAGTACAACTATTTAATGAAAATTGGCCAATGCTCCGCAAAAGAACATTCCTGAAAAACCACAAATCGAAAATGGACAATGGACACATTTGATGAGCGAAATACAAGTATTTAACATGTTTAAATTACTGAAAGTAGTATTGCTTTGCTCCTCTGCAGCAAGGGCATCTTCTGGCGAGACCTCAACCTGCTGTTGACGAATTGTACTGATCCCTCGCCCCCCGAAAAGAGGCCCTTAAAGGCCAGTCTACACAGTATGGGGTAGACCAGAATGTATGTACTGCTAGCTCCCGCCTGAAAAAAGGTGTAGTCACCTGGCTCTTTCCGCCACCATCCCCCCGGCACTTGATCGCAGGCTAGAAAATAAACCAATTCACTGACAAGTTCATTTTCATAACGTCAAAATCCGTCGCGAAAATGAAAAAAATGCTTTAAAGTGCCTCAGCCATTTTACTTACTATCTTTTAACCAAATACGTGCGGAGAAAAGAGATAACAGGCTGAAAACAGCCTTTCATTTCGATTTTAAATTTCAGATGGAGAATACTCTTTTCCTAGGTCTGCACCTGCAGTGACTTGTGTGCTAAAACTCCTTCGTGGTGGTATCTCTCAGGCAAAAACGACCGCCTAGCGGCGAGGAGCGAGGAGAGAAGTCCGTGGCCATTTTCGAAAAGAAAAAGAAGTGTAAAGGCAGTACCTTCGTCGCTCAGAAAATGTCTGCGTATATAATTTTCTTCAGGCCGCACAGAGTTAATGTGCCTTTACGGACCCCTTTTAAATGAGCAGCCAGCATCGCTAGTGGGCTGTTCTGAAACGGTACACCGTGCTTTGTTCTCCGCCACCCGGAACCAAAACATTTAGCGGTGGTGAGGAAAAACTTTTGATTTTATGCGCCAATTTTGTGGATCCAGCAAAGACTGTTAGCTCTAAATGTAGTGAATAAAGACATGAATTTTTGTATGTGTAGGGTTGATCCTAAAGGAGAACCAAATGCCAACCAACCCACCCATCTCCTCCTCCTTCCCTAAAGTAGACTTTTCATGACGTTAGCATCATCACCTGAGACCTCTTGTAAAGTTCACTAAAATAATAGCAAGCACCTTCGTAGCCTGTTCACAGACCCTCTACTTTTTCATTAGAGATCGTCGATCTATTTTCTCTTTGGAGATCGTCGATTTTGCGTATGAAAATAAAAGCCGCGGGGGATTTATTGACCAGTAGAGCAAGGGGCTCTCTCTCGCGCGCTCGCTTCGCTCGCGTGCTCGTCTATTTTCAAAACGAAAGAGGAGTGTAAAAGCTGCACATTCGTCGCTCAGAAAACGTCTGCGTATATCATTTTCAGTTCAGGCCATACGCAGTCATCAATCAATGTGCCTTTATGGACCCCACTATGAGCGGCCAGTAGGTTGATCTAGAACGGTACCACGTGATTTGTTGCACCGCTACCCAGAACCAAACATTTAGAGGTGGTGAGGAAAAACTCTTATTTTCATGCGCCAATTTTGTGGATCAAACAAAGATTACCTAACGTAAATGCAGAAAATCTTACTTTTATCATTAGCATGCTAGGGTCGATGTTTCGTTATTGCCCTACATACTCACGTGACTAACAAGTCAGGAGCATACCAAGTGACTCACGACATCTTTTCTATGATCGCAATACATTCAGCATTACTGGGGCCACAGGCGCCACAAACCAAGTTTGAATATGTGCGAGATGCTATACGAACATACAACAAAGACTTGCACCGTAAAACACTTATACCAGGAATTTCTTTTTCGGCGCGTTACGCGTCACGCACTTCCAGAATGTCATCTTCCCTCGTGTTGACGGATTGAAAACATACACAAACTTAACTTCGATTCTGCCGTGATGCAGAATTTAGTTAGCGGTACTGTGACCCCGTCTAGCATTTAAATTCAGGTAAGTAAATACCTTTTCTGATATTAAGGTTTCAATACGATTAAAACTATAGCAAGCGAGTATTTGGACAATATTCCCCTGTACTAACTGTGATTTGAACTGCGTATTCGTCTCTTCATTATGGTTTATCGCAAAAATCAGTTGAAAGGAATCATGTTAAACCGAACAGAAACGCCGAAATATAATCTGAAACCGTTACAACTCTGACTACGGTTTAAATGTCGAAGTAACTTAGGTTTGCGAAGGATTAATATTCCAAGCGTTGAAACTTGCTTGTTGCACGCGCTTTCCTGGTGTCAAAATACCCTTCAGGTTTTGGTCTCTCGACGGTGTGCATTTGGAATGCCGCCAGAAATATTTTAACACAAACAACAGCAAAGGATATGCTTCAATACAGTTCTTGTTTCATATTGAAATTCCATGTACCAACTGGGTTTTTACGATGGTGAAGTTAGGTCAAATTTGCCATTTTTAAAAAGTGCTGAAACCGTGATTCTTCTTGCAGCCGGTACAGTCACATTTAAACGGTTTATTTAAAGTTAACTGCTGAATTATAGAGTAAAAATGTGTGTCTCTTTTGTGACTTGATTTCATCTAGAGATGTTATTCCGTTTTTATGTACGAGCGCGAAGAAAATGCTCAATTTTCGCTAATTTCATACTCGAAAGAGCGCCGATTTAGAGTTTTTCAAACTTTGCCTGATTCCTGAAAAAATAGAAAGCTGTTACAAGTTTTAACGTGATTTTTGAAATTAGTGTACTATAGAGATTATTTGAGCAAAATATGAAGAAATTCAAAAATTCGCGACTGTCAACCGATTCTCGAAAATTACAGACATTAGCTCTTAAGATTTTCCAAGAATTGACTGAAAAAACAAGCAAACAAACAAAAAACAAAAATGTTAGATTGATTGTTACAGCTGACAGTTTTAGATGAGACAAGACCACCATTCGGCGGGGGTTCATTGGGCTGCCGACTGCGTGATGCAGTGCTTTATTATTTTGGGAAGTATACATTATAACTACGCTTTTTGCCGGCTTGAGTGCATAGCTACTGCTAAACTGTGAAATGGGAAAGAGATAGCCTTTTGAAGTAAGAAACTATTGGCATCATTTTTAATTTGGACATTTTCACCCATCACCTCCTTACCCCATCTCTCCGCCACCAAAACCATAGCATGTCGGTACTAACGGAGCCTTCTGGGAGTTCCGCCACCATTTTGTTTTTTTTCGACATAGATGAAGAAAGGTATTTCTTGATTGGGCGTTGCCCTCACAGGCAGCAACCTAAAACTCTGGAGACGACCAAAGTTTCCCAAAGACATCTGTTACGAAAATCAGTTGAAAACTCTAACTCCGCGTATATTTAAATCGTATGTTTATTCCATCCAAGTATTCCATATTTGAAAAAGATTGGCGTCCAAGTATATGCACGATGAATTAGATCCCGATCGAGCTTCCAAAATTCACGACGAGTTTAACATCACGTCACAAATTCAAACATGTTACCTTATTATAGGAAATTAACGCTTCATGAAATAAAGGTATTGGAAATTAACGCGACTTAAATTAACGAGAATTTAAGGGCAAACGACTTTCGAATAAAGAAAATTAACGCGAAAGAGGAGGTAGAATTTCATAATAAAGGAAATTAACGCGATTTTTTCTTGGCCGAAATCGAAGGAGAAGATATTAACATCACTTCTGACAGCGACAACGATGAAGATGAACTCGAAATATTGTAAACCTTCGCCTTAGCTTTTGTGAAAGATGAAAAATAAAGGGTAAATGGAAAGAAAGAAAGCTTGTAGTTAATGTTTTTTAGGCGTCAAGAATGTCTGGACAGGTTCCAAAATTGGGGTTAAAATACTGGAAATTAAGACCGTGGAAATTAACGCTGCTCCTAATTAACGTCGCGGAAATTAACGCTCAACAAAATTAACGCGAATTTTAACGATTCGCGTTAATTTCATGGAGCGTTAATTTCCTATAATAAGGTAAATGCACAACAAGTTATGTTTTCTAAACAAGCAAACGATAAATTTACGATGGCTACAATGCCCAAACGGTCAAGAAAAGTCAAGATGGTTCCCAAAACAGACAAGCAAACAAACAAACAAAAACTCAACATATTATCATATCAGGTTACAAAAGCACTTGGTATATATGTAGGTCCGCAATATGTACGCATCCAGTAGCAACAACATCCGAAAAGATAAATAGCTTTTAGGGCAGCCAAAATTAACCAAATCATACTTAACAGGCTTCCAAAGTATAGAGAAAACCACATGAAACACCTCTGACGTATTTGGAAACATTCTGTTGTTGAGTGACCCTGTTTATTGGTCTCATGTAAGGTCATCCAATACATTATTGGATTCTTGATTCCAAGCTGTGGAGTCCAGATTCCAGGTACTGGATAAATTATATTTTCGGATTCCTTGTCAGTGGATTCGGAATCCGGATTCCAAAGCCCAGTATTCCGGATTCCACAAGGAAAAATTTTACGGATCCCAGGGCTCTGTTTATGTTATCGTCAGGAAACGCAGGAAGTCTCACTAAAACCACCCGCTCAATTTCTCGAGAAAATTAGTTTTGCCTGATAAATACGCCAAAATAATTCCTCCGAATACGCTTTCTCTACAGTTTAAGGATAGATGTCTTATGTTTTCTTTTCATTTTTTTGGGATCTTTAAGTTTTCAGTTTTTCGATACGACCTCCCCGAAGTTTGCTAATTTGCAAGATTTTTCGATGACCGTCATTTTGAAAGTGTGAGAAAGTACCGTACAAAAATCGTATTACTTTTGGATAAAATGAGTCTAAAATTATAGGTGCAAGTGAGATTTAGCTTGGTAATACACAAATGTCGCTGTCTCTTTGTTATTTTTAAAGTTAACGGCAATTTGGCAATGGTTTATAGGACTGTGACCCCACGCATGATATCGTGACATTGATTTCCTACACGTCACGCACCGACCTTTGACACCGTCATTAGACTTAATGTTAACGTCGAATAATGGGTGAGCGAGGTAGCTTTATATTCCGTTTCCTTTGGGTGTAACAACGTGAGGAATTTTCACGAAATCTTTATTTTGACTGCGCGAAGTCATTATGCAAATACAGAACACCTGTGTAGATAGCATATCCCGACTTCACGACTGTCAGTCAACACGGGATTGCAAAAACGGAAACAATAAAAGTTCTGTCAGAGGATGCCTTCAAAACTGAGAAGAGTTAGACTTTGGACTGGCATAAAGTCGCTTAAAATGGGGATTGGGATTGAGACTGGCATCAATAAGATGCATAAAAAAAATTCGCTGTGGCCATATGGCCGGTAACCGGTCAAGGTTTTCAAAACACTAAATGGCCGGCAGTCCCATATTCTCAGTAAGTTTCACAAAATCGAAAGATTCTAGCTAATCTAAACTATCACATGTCGATTAAGACAAGTCAAGCGATCCTGAAATGCTTTACAGATCGCAACTCTCGTTTTTGGTCTACGCTGGGCTCAGTAGACGAAACCGCGTCTTGTGACACTTAAACTTTTTTTAGCTCGACTGCCGGTCAAGGTTTTCAAAACACTAAATGGCCGGCAGTCCCTTATTCTCAGTAAATTTCACAAACTGAAAAAATTCAGCCGTTCTGAACTATCATAAGTCATGATCCTGATCAAACCAGCCGGTTTTGTGGGATTTCTACATCCTGCCTTTGTTGGTCTCGAGTCTTTGGATGTTCGTTACTATTTTCTGTCCAAAGCACGGCGTGACAGGCGACGTTTGACGTCATAACGGCCTCCGCGGAAAACCGGCGGGAAAAGTCCCTTAGTTGGGTCTGCTGCTTCTGGAAAACACTAGACTTCAGATCTATAAAGCATTTCAGGATCGCTTGACTTGTCTTAATCGACATATGATAGTTTAGATTAGCTAGAATCTTTCGATTTTGTGAAATTTACTGAGAATATGGGACTGCCGGCCAATTAGTGTTTTGAAAACCTTGACCGGCTGTCGAGCTGTTCTAAGTGTCACAAAACACGGTTTCGTCTTCTGAGCCCAGCGTAAATCAAACACTAGACTTGAGATCTATAAGGCATTTCATCATCGCTTGACTTGTCTTAATCGACATATGATAGTTTAATAGATTAGCTGGAATCTTTCGATTTTGTGAAATTTACCGAGAATAGGGACTGCCGGTCATTTAGTCTTTTTAACACCTTGACCGGTTACCGGCCATATAGCCACAGCGAAAAAAATTTATATACATATGTTTAAAGCATCTGAGCTTGATAATTAAATTACTTTGGCGCAATTCATACAACCAGTCTGGTGTTGTCATTTTTTCGGTCTACAAGTCTCGCCCCCGAAAAACTAATTTTCGTCGTTAATCATGTATCTCACGAAGTAAAATAGAGCCGAGCTAATCTTTAACCGTAAACGTTGACTTACCTTATTGAGGGATGGCCTGTTCAGTGGAGTCAAAGTCAAACGCTAGGTTACGTAAAATCCTATCACTTGTATCATGCTCCAAGAATATATCGAGCCATAAAAAACTACTTCAATTTCAGTGGTTGCGAAACAGAATTTTACAATACAACTATGCATAAGTGTATATATACCTAAAAACACAAAACACCTACCGATTTGCGTAAAGGAACTGCAAACATCGTGGTTATACGTCTAGGAAACAGGCGGAAAAATATTTGCAAGGTGTGACATGTTTGTGATGCTATAACCACGAGGTAACTCCAATACAATATAAATATAGAATAAATATAGAATATAATTTTATATATTTGGGGTTATATGAATATAATATAATATATTTGGGGGTTATATGTAATATAACCTCAAAATATAACCACGTATAACCACGAGGTATGCAGTTCCTTTACGCAAATCCGTAGGTGTTTTGTGTTTTTAGATATTTATACAGGTACGCTTAGTTGTATTGTAAAACTCCCTGATGAAGTGTGCGTTAGTCACACGAAACGCGTAGGAGAAGATAAAATTTTTTACAACTCAAGAAGTTTGCAGAAGTGCTGCTCACTGGTTTATCCTTTTAAAATTATTTTAAAATTATCTTGTTTGATGAATTACGATGGCCGTGTGCTCCATGCGACTACAATAATATTGGACAGCGGTGACCTGTCCTGGTCGTGCCGAAAAAAAACAGTCGTGCCAAAAAAAGAGTTGTGCCGAAAAAAAAAATTCGTGCCAGAGAAAACTGACGTCGTGAAAAAGAAACTTGATGAGAAAAAATAGGTGGCACTAACTTAGCCTCCCCCGCAGACATTCTTAGGCGTGCGTCACGCGTTTGATTCCATTTGGTTCTTGTATGTTATGTAGTCTTTGACATCTTTCTTCTTTTGTAATTCGTGCATGCAGGCAGTTACCGTCAAGATATGGTGCGTTTCTTGTTGCTTTTTCTTTACATCGGACTTTATTAGAGTTTATTAGATATTCGTATCGTGATTAGTGGTGAAAATATGTGCTGTTCGATTCTGTAGCGGTGACTTCCGTTTTGCCTGTTTCCGTGATGTAAGACATTCCAACATGGCGGAAGGCGAAATTGCGTTCATGCACAGGAAAAAATAACGGTTTTCCATTTTTGGATATTTTTGGGTATTTAAAGAATACCCACAAAAATCCCAAATTTGTAAGAGTGAGACAAGTCCCAATCTGGGAACTTGGTTGGGAATTCCCTGGTTGGGGACTTGTCTCACTTTGCCAAATTTGGGATTTTTATGGGTATTCTTAAATACCCAAAAATATCCAAAAATGGGAATCCGTTATTTTTTCCTTCACTTTAGGAAGTATTTGCCAAAAACGTACAAAAGATCCCAAACAAATAAAGTTGTAGAAAGTTAAACTTATCCTTTAAAGATGACCAAAAGGTTTCCTGGTGAGATTCGTTGCGTACCGCCGCTTGTTCTGACATGTTGTTTTGACCAGCCATTCGACCAAATTCAGAAAGGATGTTGGTGTGTTTCCTCAAAAAATCATATATTTTTTTGTGAGCAGCGTTAGCGAGCTGTTTTCGGAGTCAATGGACTAAAGTAACTTTAGTTTAACTGGATATCCATAAAGATACTTTAGAACGATCGACTAAATGATTCAATAACTTTGTAAAAGTTGGCAAATTTCAAGGTGATTACGACGGAAATACCGTTTACAGTTGAAATTAAATTTCTTTCAAACGAAACCATATTCAGGCAAATGAACCTTGATTTCATATGTATAGTACCTGGGCCTAGCAATGTACAAAGCATGTGCGAAATCAAGTTTTGAGCTCTGTCCGCCCGATCTTTTAAAGAATCCACATACGAACAAAACTACAAGCTATAACTCCATCAAAAGAAACTGAATAAACCCCTGTCTTGTTCAGCTGAAAAACAAACACAGAATTACTCACCTTGTCGAAATAAATTGGCGGAAAGTCGAAACCTAAAGTAACACGAAAGTTGAACTGTCGGAAACTGACGATGGAAAGTGAAAGTAGTAGACAATTCCCGTCAGATGACCGGTACATCAAGAGACACGCAAATCATAATCATGGTCACGCTATTCCTCTTACCAATAGCCTGAAGCGAATGTTCTTTTATAATGCAGCTGTGGAATAATGCCAGTAACAATGATTTAGACTACTCTTTGATTCAGAAAGAAATTCAAAAGAAATTACTTTGATTTAATGATGTGTAAACTCACTCCCGACAGCTTCAAAATTGTCAGAATTTCTTAATTTGTTACACAGGAAAAATAAGAGATTCACATTTTTGGATATTTTAGGGTATTTAAAGAATACCCACAAAAATCCCAAATTTGGAAGAGTGAGACAAGTCCCAACCAGGGAACTTGGTTGGGAATTCCCTGGTTGGGACTTGTCCGTATACGTAGCCTGAATTTCATCCGATTACTTCGAGTCGTTATTTCGCTCATTTTGCCAAATTTGGGATTTTTGTGGGTATTCTTTAGATACCCTAAAATATCCAATATTGGGAATCTGTTATTTTTTCCTGTGTTAATTATCGATATTTTAATGTTAATAGTGCTTTAGTATTTAATCATGAGTAAATTCCGAGTAAATTTACGCCTGAGAGCTTTAGGATTGACAGAACTTTTTAAAGCCTTTTTTAAAAACTTGACATCTCAATTATTTATTATCGTAGTACTTTTTAAAAAAGTATTTAAGAGCGACGGTCTGAAATATCGACCATTGAGCAGCAAGAGTTGAAAAATCGATTTCCTTCATTTTTTGTCCATAAATAGCTTTTAGGTAGATGAGTAATCTGATGTAAGTTGTTCTCGCAAAAAGCCTTTTATTTTCGAGAAAAGTAAGAATATCAGTTTTCCTGGCAGGAGTCTCAAAATGGCCGTAGTGTAATATAGTGAAGCGTGACCCGTCAAAATAACTTATATAACGGCTCCAAGTTTCGTCGATCGTAAAGAGACAAGACGAAATATCTTCCTCTTCCGTCATCCTTAGCGAGTTATCATTGTTCAAGTCCTTGTTTTTCGATAAAAACTGAGTACCAGAATACTAGCGCGTTTGATTTTTTTTTCTTCAAAATACTGTCGGCATTGAAAATGTTACTCTTTCAAGAACTCCGTTGCGTTAACTACGGTGATTAATATCCGTGACAGTCATTCTCTTCAAACTTTACGGTTATGTCACGTGCAGTCACGGAACAGATTGTCACGCAGAGTTGCCGGCTGGTAACCTGAGATCAGGCGTTAATATTTTTTTTGGCTTCTTTGCTTCTTTGGCTCCTCCCGAAAGCAGATTACAGAGATAAAGAGGGAGGGCATGATCGCAAGACTACCGGCTGGTAGCGTTCAGCGTTTCAAAATGGCTAAAATTGACCCAGTTTCACCTTACTGCCCTGGGTTCCAGAGGATATTTTTTTTCTTATCGATACTGTTGCTTCGCGGCGAAGTCAAATCGGGAGCCTTATCAAACCGTAAGCACGGTTTATTTCATATTAGGTATTTTGAGAACGGACCTCTCGAGCCAGGGTACTTTGTACCCCACTCTTTGATTGGAAAAAGCAACTTTGCAATGGGAAAACCTACAAGAAGTACGAACAACGAGTTTAGACTGTAAATATCTACTTTTGTGCGTTTCGAAATTGGAAGTGTTTATACAACTAGCGCCGGCCTACCATGAAAATTCCTGAACTTCGATGGTGTCTTACAAAGATTTTCTTCAATAACCCAAGCCAATTCCCAGGTATGTTTTAAATGAATGTCTTAATGTGTGATTTAAATAGCATGAAGAGAATTAGCCAGTGAACAGGCTCTCTGTTTGGGGAAAGGGTGAACAAATCGCGAGGAGATTCCCTCTCCTCGAGATTTTTCCACCCCTTCCCAAAACAGAGAGCCTTTTCACAGGCTAGAAGAGAATTTGGAGTTATAACACATGTTAAATATTGCCGTCGAAAATGAGTAACGAACTTAAGTTTTTGTTATCCTAAAAAACCTATCCCACATTTTTGAATTATCTCAGTACGACGAGCCTCGCTATTGTTCTGAAAGTAGCTTAACAATTTTTCTGTTCATGGAAAGTGTCCAAATTTCTCCATGCAGCTTCGTCTGCCAACACGAGGAAAGTAGGAAAGTTGATGTTAGCGAATAACCTGAACTATTCTAATTTTTCTCACAAATAAAAGGCTTTCGGCAGGAACAATCTACATTAGATTTCTTATCTACCTAAAAGCTATCTATGAACAAAAAATGAAAGAAACTGATTTTTCAACTGTTGCCGCGAAATAAAGATTTTGGTTGATTTTTCCTGACCGTCGCTCTTAAGAATGTAGATTATGGGATCTTCTTATTTGTTTAATTCTTTTTTTAGTTTGCCAAATTTCGCGCTCTTTTTTTCTTCAGCCTGGTTTTCACTAGTGCGTAAGCACAAGCACATGTGTAAACAAGTGAAAACTGGGTCGACATAAGCATAAGCATAAGCACAAGAAAAACGGACAGTTCGTTCAGGTTAAAGTTGACACATTGTGATTCATACACAAAGTAATTCTCTACAAAGGAAGGACCCGGTAGCATGACTGTGAAAATAGGAAGGCGATAAGACAACAAGACCTCGTACAATGTGAGTCCATCCAGGATTTTTTTTAACAGAAACAGGTCTTCTTTCAATGACGGGTAGCCACCCGTGTTCCAGAAATATAGCCGCAAAGTTCTAGCCTTAAAGGGAGCAGCTAGTATCATAATACTCGTACAAATCTCATCGAATAATCGTGCATTACAACTTCCCCAAACAGACACATAGCATATTGGCTTAGTGTTGATTTAAAGTACTCTACTGTTCTATCTAAGCCATAAGAAAGTATTTGTGGCTTTTGGTAACCCTATGCAGGATGGAAGAGGGATCGACCCCAAGGGAAAGTCGATGATATGATGTTCGAAAAGTGGGGGGAGAACCACATGAACACTAGATTTACTGATAAATCGACTCTCTTGATAAAAACTAAAAAGATTTATTCCAGGTTTTAGTGAGTAGGTATATCTGGTAAAAGCGTCCATAAACTTCAAAGTTTACCGGGAAATTTCCTCGAAGAATCTCACGATATTTTTGTTGCCTGTCTTCTGGCCAGTGTTTATACACACTGAGGGGCTGTTTACATGGAGGGAGGAAGATGCACCAGGAAGATCCTAGAAGATGGAACAACTTTTCGTTGGGTTTACTTGAAGCCCAAAATTTTGGTTCGTGTGGCTGCCAAGTAGAGAAGGAAGTAAAGTTGCAGGGCGACAATCACAAAAATGCAATTTGCGCCCTTCTGCTCTCAAACTGGCGACCTCTCGGCGAGGAAGATCCTGGCGATGCTGACTGGTGCAACCCTTTGCATGTAAATCGAATACAGAAGACATTTGGCGCTAGCCGTGTTCCGCCTTCTAAGATCTTCCTCCCTCTATTTAAACGGAGTATTTAAGATTACTGTTGATCATGGCAGTGGCGAATCCAAGCTAGGTTACCCTCCCTAAACATATCTGTCATTCTTCGCTGGTTTGTCACTGTGGTTTTGCCTTTATAAGATCTTTTTTATATTTCAGCAATAGCTTGCTTACTATACTATTTCTTTACATATTTGTCAACATAATAGTAAATCTACGTAATAATTGTTCTTTGTTTTCATTTTCTTAACGTAAAACGTATTTTTAATTTATACGCCAATCGCTTGCACGTGGCAGTGACCAATAGACCTCTTTAGCTTGTATGTTTTGTTTTCCCAATACAGTAAAAACCCACGAGTAAGAACCTACATTTTCCAGGGTTAGCCTAAATAGGTTCTTACATAAATGGTGGTTAACATAAATTTAGGCTATCTAGGTTCTTAATAGGTTCTTAATTTCTTGCAAAAAGTTATGTCGTTGCTAAGAAGAATTTAGTGATCAGCACCTTTAAATTTGCATACCTAATGATTGCTTATATTTTAATATGACCATAATAGAGATCAATTCTCACATGAATTTTAATTTCTTGAGTCAAAACAACTTTATATACATGATTGTGCTGTAAAACACAATATTGTAAATATTTTCTCAATGACCTCAATCAAGCAACATTTATATATGTACTAACTTGCCTTTTGCAATTGCAATTAGTAAATATTTTTAAATGATTTTTGAAAATAAGAACCTTTCTCCAAATTTTAGGCTAAAGAGGTCCTTATATAGAGGGGGTCTAAATTGCATATTTTAGCCTAACAGGTTCTTAAATCTTAGGTTCTTACTTGTGGGTTTTTATTGTAGAGGTCCCAGGGGGAGTTGGCCTTTGCCTTTTCATAAATTATGCGTAGATATGCACGTGTATAAAACGACATTTGAAAGGAACAGTTCTCTAGAGTATTATCACATGACGTGTATTGGGAAAACAAAACTTACCAGCCAGGTAAATATACCAGCTAAATATACTGCGCAGTTTTAATTCGTTATCATGAAAATTGAAGTAAATTTTCGTATTGTCATATGTGAATGGTTGCGGCGTAGCTCAATCTGATAAACGTGTTTCAGTACAAAGAAAAACTAATCTAAATTTGAATACAAGTTTAGCGCATTTAGTGCCTAGTCATTTAAGAGACACTAAAGCACCCTTGTGCTCAATAGATTTCTTCAGCTGGTGGTTTGTTTTACAGTGAAGGTCTTAGGCTGTGCTCACACGTCCGCCGGCGCGAAAACCATACTTGATAGGGCTTCTGTTCAGACATGAGAACGGTAATTTTGGCGCGATTTCTGTAACGGAGTGTTGCTGCGCCGATCTCTAAAGTGGAGAGTCATATCGGATAGGTGTTCGTACTATGCTGGATAGCTTTTAGTGTCGGCACGAAAAGCTGTCCTCTATAGTGTGTTAACAACATAGTCTTAGAGGGATTTACCTTTGTTGTTTCATGAATTATGCGTGCATATATGCACGTGACTAAGACGTAATAAAAAGAACAGTTCTCAAGAGTATTATCACATGACCAACATTGGGAAAACAAAACATTCAAGCTAAAGAGGTCTATTCAAGTCACTTTTTCTTTACACTGCGCAATTATCCCATCAGTTTTTATAATACCTCTTCTCCTTTGACTTGCTTTTCAAGAAGACCATGTACCTTGGATTTCTC